>NW_020526155.1:0-39912 GCF_003368295.1 Carassius auratus
AATTAACAGAACATGTGATCTTAAATATCAATGCACATTGATATTGAGATTCACCGTTTCTTTTTCTGAAATGCATAAAATTATGATATATAAATATAATCATAGAATTCCCACAAGAACTCTGCCCTACAAAGCAAAAAGGCAGTAACTGCATTTTTGGTTAAAAAAATTTTTATATTTCATTTTCATGACATTTCAAGGCATCCTTTGTTATGTGACAAAACATCTTATCTGAAATGTGTGTCGTTTTGGAGAAAAATGGTAGTTGTTTGTACAGTAACTACTTAGGCTGGATGACAGGATAACTTAAGTCATTTTTCTCAGTTCTGCACTCGGCGTAGTTACTGCCTTTTTGCTTTGTAGGGCAGAACTGGTCTTTAATGACACATTATCCTGAAAGCACTCCAGCTGTCATGGGACACCAATTTCCCTCCCTTATGAGAAGTGCCAATATTGTCTAACTAAGTGCTTTCTAAGCACATATAAAGAACTTTGTTGTCATAACGTTAGGTCTCGTATAATACAGTGTATCAATTGCATAGCTTTTTTTTGTCCTCCATCCCACCCTCAGATCAGATCCATGTCCCCCCTACATGGACACAAAATTACCAGAGACAGGTATGCAGGCACCCATCACATTTGCTTTTAGGCAGATGAAAAGGTGTTATTTCAGGGCAGTTGGCCCACATTTCTAGATCAATTACAAGTATTTGTTTAAAGTGAGAGGAGGAGATTAAGCAGGACTGTTTTACTGGAACATAACCACAAATGCAATCAGAAAATGGACTTTTGCAAATTACAGAGATTAGTTTTTCAGGAACTACCTATCAGTGTCAGCAGTGACCAGCTGTTGTCTTGTAAGTATTTGGGTGTATGTGCTGTTCTGGTTATCTGACTCACTTGGAATCGATAGTGTCTATGTTTGTAAATAGGAATGGCTAAACTCATGCTCATATATGAGGTGTAGTAATAATAGTCACACTGGTGTGGGTCTGGGATGGGGGGATGGGGGTGTAGGGGGTTAACCCTCCCTCTGGAGTTGCTCATTATTGGCTGGTTGTAATTAAGGAGCAATTTATACAAAGATTACTTTAATTAGCCAATTAGCTGATCATTTGCAACATGAGAGTCCTGAAGCAAGTGCCATTTGCAGAGCTTTGGTCTCGTCAGAGGAGCGTACTCTTACCAGCTCTCTGCTGAGATCTCTTTGATCGGGTGAACGGCTGTTCAATTGATGAAAGCTGTGCGCTGACATTGTCACGATCATGACAAATGGCTCGAGGACACTTCTAAGGCTGTTAGTGGTAGGGTCACCGAGTTCAGGTTTGCTTTTAATGTGGGTTCCAATTATTACTCTATCGATGTACATCTGACATCCAGTTGCATGCATTAATCTGTGTAATCATGTGTATGGCAGGGGTCAGCAACCTACATGAAATTCCAATTATATGTACAATAAGTATGTGTGTATGGCTATAGTGTGTAGATGTATACTTAATGTTCCATTTTTCTTCTTCAATGTACTAGTGTTTTTGTTCACTTTCTCTGATTACTGTTTTGAAGCAGTGTTATTATAAGTATCTTTGGGATACTGCGTTTGAATAATTAATATTTTTTTATCTTAAATTTAAACTTGATTAAAATTATGAAGAATAACAAAATAAAAATATGTCTATGAATATGTATAGTTTATTTTTAGCTTTAATTTATTTCACTAACAAGTTAATCTAAATTAAAATTATAAATGTTGTCTTGTCCTAGTAAAAAAAGTAATGCATTTAAAAAAAAAAAAAAAACATATTTAAGTATAGTTCATATATACATTAAGTATAGTTCAAATCTATTAACATATTTACTGAGAGATAATTCAAGACTAAATCTTATATCGAAACTTTACTAGGCTTATTACTTGTGCACAATGCACCTTTCTAATATTAATTATTAAAATGTGTTTTAATGCCAATTTAATGAGGATTGTATGATTCTTTGAATAATATCAGACTATAATTAAAAAAAATCGTGTACCTGAAGTATACTTGCAATAGTCCTACTTCAGCACAAGAAAATATACTATGTTTTTTTTTTTTTGTACTTCAGCACTACTTTTTCTACAGTTTGGCATACTAAAAGTACAACTGGCAGGACCATTTTATTAAGTACATAAATATAAAGTGTTATTTGTTTTATTACTTAATAAATGTAATTCAAATACATTATATTTATTAATTAGCTGAACATAAGTTTTCTTATTTTATTACAGTTAAAGTTTATTATCCTTTAAAAATATTCATTAGTTAGTTTTTATGTAGGTGTTTCTGTAAACAAAACTGGTACAGAATGTGCAATTTGCAAGAGTCACAGAAAATTCAGCATTGGCTAAATTGACTGCTTAAAAACATAATTTATACTTTAAAACATACTTCGTGAATGGTTGTTAATGTTCACCCCAAAGGTTTTTTTCACAAAATCAAAATTGCTATACGCACATCATAAGTTATCTCATAAGTTGCCTTGCAAATTAAATTAATCTATATGCAGAAATGGATGAGCTGATCTTTTTACTAAATTTGTTTTCATTTCTTTCAGCACAATGGATAAATCTTTATTGAAGTTATTTTGTTGATTTGGTAAAATGTTCTATTTTCAATATCTACATTCCTAGAACATGTTAACACAATTTTTAATCAGAATTAGAAAATCATTATAATGCATAATTATGAGAAAGACAAGTAAAGAGAGTTGTTTATTTGTTACATCAGGCGATCATGAAGAACCCAATTCTACTTCTGGTAAAAAGAAATGCAGTTGTTTCCATGAACCGTGTGCTTTTAGTTGCCTATTTCCTGAAACCCCATTTAAAATGAATGTTTGCAAGAAGATTTTAAAATCCTGGCATTTTCACCAATAGCTGTATTCGCTGTCTTTCATGTTCAGTGGAACATTATGTTTTCAAAGCTTTAATCTTTAAAAAATAAAAATGTCGGCAAACATGCACCGAGACCATTTGACTATTTCCTCACACAGAGGTCTGTAGCAGATATTTCATCATATATCTGCTTGAACTGCAATCCACAGAGGAATGAAGAAGACTAAAGGGCATCAGTGCCACTGCTCTAAACTACAACTACACTCTTCAAACACTGCAGTGTGTGGGAGAGAAGAGAGAGACCTGATGAACCCATGCATAACAGATCTAATAATAGATTCTGAACCAATTCACAGATTATATGTACCATTACATATTATATATATTTATGCATTACATTTCATTCAGTTCTGTGTGGTTTTGAACATTTAAATGAGCACCAGTACACACACACACACACAAATTCAGTTCATTCCTGTTCTTTTTACCTTCTTAACAGCAAATTTATTTCTAATCTCATTCTAATATTTATAATAAGCTCACATGTACAAAATATCATCAGCTTGTGTACCATGCTGTTAATGAGAAGGCCAGCAATGGTGCTGCAGGCTAGAAGCAAAAATGCATTGCATTCATTATTTAAGAACTGAATCCATTACACTTAGAAAATAAAATATGTATTTCTTGGAAAATTTCAGCAAATTTAAATAAGTCCATAGCAAGCAGGACATAATTTGTGCCATGCTATCAGCGGGGCGTGATGCACTAAATACAATATACTTTTGCTACTAGCCTGCAGCGTGCAGTTTAGTGGACTGTGCAGATGAATTGCTCAGTGCATTTTAGTTACTATTTGACTTCCATTCAACTCCTAATTATGAATCTTCATGATTACAAAGGGTTAGTCTGTAATAAAAATACTTACTGCTGTCCTTCTTTATTGCTCATATGCATGTTAATCTACAGTAAACTACAGTAACATTTTCACAGTAAAGTAAGCCGGATACTATTTATTCATCAGCCCTTTGGTTTCCTTGGTTCTGTCTCTCCATGGGGATAGAATCCGATGCTAGCGATACGTTCAGCTGCAACCTGGCAAGGCCTTGCGTGGGCATTCTTATAAAAGACCACGCTGCTCCCTCAATATATTTTATCTGAAAACAGGGCTCTAGAGCTACTAAACAGGTCAAAGTGTGTGCGCTGTGGCTGTTCTGGACAGCAGGGGTGGAAATAGGTAAGCTGCGTGACATCGCCACAGCTGTAAGATTGATGTTGTTTCCCTCCTACACGGCTGCGCTTTCCCCATGTAACAGATTAAGCTTGAATTGCAAAGACTAGGTGCAACAAGGGTATCTAAGGACAAGCTTGGCAGTAACAAATCTAGTCAGCTGACCAAGCTGAAAAAATCCTCCAAACAAAGAGTAAATGACCAGAAATATGTAGCACAGTATGCCAAGTTTGCCCTTATAAAGAAGACTTGAAGAAATCCACGGAGGCCGTAAAAGGACTAGCAGCTTTTGGTGGAAAAATTAAATCTTAACTTGTAACCAACAGCTGCAGAAATCAGCATCAGGCCATCTGTTAAGAGCATGTAGCTAGAGACCAGTGTGCCAACAATCAATTATTAATGCAGTCATTTACATCACCGCTGATGAACACAACAGATGACTGCAAGCGCTAATTAAGAAGATTACAATTCAGAAACGCATCCTCATATGATAATCATCATTAACACCCTCACAGAATCACCAGAACGATTTTAATCCTCAAAATGTGACATTAATATTTGAACATATACCCAGTTTTACTGTTTTTTTAGGAGCAAATTCACTTAACAGTTGTGCAACTTGAGCGCAAAAGCCTGCAGGTTGCGCAAAAACCATTATGCAATCTTGTTTAACCTTACACCGAATACATTGAAATCATGCTGCTTTGTGATTTATTTAAATTAAGTCAATGTTTTATGCAAACATGCATCCTTTATATGCAAATTAGACTCATTATAGATTGCGCTGCAGAGCAATCTGCAAGACTGGGAATCGTAGCTTGCAAATTGCGTTCAGGACGAGTTTTGAATGTTCTGTTTGGCATCAACAGCTATATGTTCTCCAGTTAGTACAGTATGTGCACTGATTGGGCCTATGCTTTGGCATGAGAGGAATGTATTTTCGGCGCTAGCATGTGCGTGCTAACGGAACAGATCTGCTCTCTCTTAATGCTGGGCGGTGTTGTGAGGAGCGTCCCGCTGGGTTGCGTGTCCATGCTGGCTCCGCAACCACTTCAGCTATGCAGCCTGGGCGAGATGGTCCAGGCAATGTGCCAGGCGAGGGTGGTTCAGGCCTTGGCACAGGATGCACTTCCACAACAACGACAGGAAGAGACGATTAGCTGCCACTAAACGCTCAGACCATGCAGTCACTCAGCTCAGCCAAGAACAGTGGGAAAATTCACACACTTTCTCACTCTTTCCGATGATCTTTCTCTTCTAGGCCGGAGAAGAAAGTGGCAAAGGTTCCCAAGGCTATGCTGGACTGTCCATTAGATGGTTCCTTGTTTTCGCTCTCAACTTTTTTGCCTCCTACCTTTTGTGTGTGTGGAGAAAAATGTTGAGAAATGGCTTGGGATTTGTGTTCTTATTCAGAACAGATTTAATTGTTTAACTTTTTTGTTTTTGTTGTTGTTTTAATTGCTTGCAAATCTCTTGCTATATCTTTTTGTCAGCTTGTTTTCTTTCATTTAGCACAGGTTTTGTATTTCTTTTTGGAATGTGTTGGTCATAGGCCTCTTTAATCTGAGCTTATGCATCTCATCTTTTGAGTGAAAAAGCATTTATTTGTGCATAAATTTGGCAATGCTCACGGAAAAACCAAGGCACAAAAGGTCCGATCAATAAGGCTTACAATCAGTCAGTTCCAAAAAGAAATCAAAAACCTGTACTAACTTAAAGAGAACAAGTTGATAAAAAGAATGTAATGTCAAAAAATATATAAAAATAGAACTTCAGTGTTAATATGTTATTCAAATTCTGTTTATCATTCAAGAATGTCTGAATTCTTATGAATTATGAACTCCTTTTAATGAGTAATCGAGAGCAACTCATAAATGAGTCACAGGCAAACTCATTGGTCTAATACGACTCATTCACTCACTAAATCAGTCAGACATGTCACTGAATTAACATCAGATTCATTATGATCATATATATGTACTTGTGAGACTTAAATAAGTGCAACTGGAACCATATTCATCCAATTTTTTTATGATTCTCATCCCTAAGGCATGACATTCACTGCAGATGAAGTCTTCGTCCCTCAGGTTGCTGGGTCTGCAACATGTCTGTGAAACTTTGAAATATTTTTGTACCCATCCTTTTTATATGTAAATAAATTACAGGAAACAGCTGATTTTCATTAATGATCTGACTGGCCATTTAGTAAAATAGTCGTCTAGTTTCCCATTAGTAAGGTTTATTTTTTCCACAAGTTTACAATCACTCTTTAGCTGATCGATTCCACACAGTGTTGCAGTGTTAGTGCTGCGTATGAAATCAATAGCGATCTCTATTCCTCTGCCAAGGCAAAAAGGAAGCTAAAACATTATGTTTAGCTCTTAAAAGGTACTTGAACATGTTACCAAAATAACTGACCTCTACAAGGATCGCGATGTTCATGTTTAAATGGTGTTTTCATTTTCATCGCCACCACCTTGTGAGTTCCATGCCCTTTACTGTATGATATAGACCATAACTCATTCAACTCATTTTACTTTTCAGTGTACGAACGTTGAGACAGTCAACATTTCATGTCCCAGTCCAGTTGTTGAACCAAAAACCTGTTCTGTTTCACCCATTCCAGATATCCTTTAACAGGAAATCACATAAAATGGACTTCATAAACAGGTCAGGGGGCATGATTAATTGCATTATTATTATTTTAGCTTTTTTGACCAATTACATTTTTGTGTAATCATTCAATGAATGAGAGTGCCATTCTTTCCCTTTCTTCAAAAGCATACTCCATTGTCGTTGTTCAATGAAATCTTAGCTTTATACAATTACCAAGGAATTAAAGCTTAAATCTTCACCACAATAAGGACATCTAAATGCTGGTCCCAGATCAGCGCTGAAGGCTTTCATGTTCTGTGGCTATTTTCCAGATCCTCTCCTCCCTTCCTTTGCCTCGCAGACTACAATACAATGCAGAACTTGAGCTCCAGCCAGCACAGAATCAGTTCTTTACTGAATGTGCGAGTACTTACGGGTGGGATATCAGATAATAAATGTATGTTACCCCACTGCACAATAGTGGAGCATTTGACTGTGTTTGCATTAGTTGGAGTTATCGCTGTACTGCTGGTAAGCCTTTGTTCTTGTCAGATATAATCTGCCTTATCATGGTATACAGTGTTTTAGAGGTCATGTCTTGTATTACCTATTGTCCATAATACAATTTACATCAATTGTCAATAAAAATCAGAATGTACAAGGATGGTGGCTAACTCTAGGCAATTAAAAATGAGAAAGAAGAAAGCAGTTACAGTCCAAGTTACACTCTAATAAATGCTTAGTTGGAAACAACCCAACTTGGGTTATTTGGTAAACCAGCGTTGGGTAAATATTGGAAAGAACAGAACACATGATGGGTTATTTTGACCCAGCTGGTTGGGTTAAGTGGATTGGTAATGTATTGGTTATGGACATTACCTAATAAATCTTCTGTTGGTTAATGTAATACAAAGTTGCAGATCAGTTCACCAAACTTGATTTCTGGAACACTGTGAAACTTCTTTGCATGAGCTTGTGTGTAGCTATAAATACATTATGTAGTTTGAGGGTGGTATAGCCTGCCTTAAACAATATTGAACGTATGCCATCTGTTTTATAATTTTGATATTGTTTCACATTGTTGATAGGCCTACTTGGTTAAATATTTTATGTTGAACAGGTTTTCATATGACAAGGTTAATGCAACAAAACTCCACCTCTTGCCTTTTGCTTATTCCACCTGGGTGTTCTCAGAAACGTATTTTCTTTCATCAGACAGAGCAACGTCCTCCTCCTGTCGGTGACGCCAGCCTATTCAACTAGGCCTATCTAATGAAGACGACTCACGCCCCTATCAGTTTGTTTTCTATCCTTGCTTCAGCGGGTAGATGCGCTGCTATCCTGTTACTTCAACTCATTGCTTTTCTGTAACCATATACAGTGAATCAGATTCTGTGGCTACAGGTTCACTTTTTTTCTGATATTGATTAGTCAGTAGGCTTTCAGTCTGGTTTGCATCTGTTGTAAAACCATAGGTCGCACAGAGCAAAAAATAGATGCGCAAGCTCTTGTTTTCCTCACAGGCCCGTGAGCGTGTGTGTGTGTGTGTGTTTGTGGATTACTGCGCTCGCTGAAGGAATCTGCTGCTCGGGCAGTTTGCGCTCCCGTGAGTGAACTGATTGAATGATTAGTGACAGTTGACTCATGCTGGAAAAATGATTCTCTGGAAGAACAGCTAGAGCTGGAGCTCAGGGAGATTAGTGCGCACATTTACTGTGAATGCGCTATGTTGCTGATGTGTGTTTTAGCCCTCACACTGAATAGTACGGCATTGTCATTGATACTGACATTTGGATTCAGAGCTTGGGTTGTGAATTCACCATTGACTCAAAGATGTCCCCCCCCCCACACTTTTATATTGGTTTTGCATATTTTACACACAGCACACACATTTAAAAAATATTCTATGTCCAGTCAGAATTAAGATCAACCAATTCACGCCATACTGATGATTTAAAAATGTAACAGTGAGGCACATACTCTGTAAAAATAAATAAAAATAAATAAATAAAACAAAGATTATTGAAGTACGTTTTACAAGAAAATAATTCAGTATTTCTTCTTCAAAATGTCACCTTTAATTTAATGAGAATTTCTACATAGTTGTTAGAGAAATTTAACGAGTTAAAATAGTTTCTAAACCAATTTTTTTTTTTCTTTTTTTTTCTTCTTTTTTTTTGAGGGTAATCTACACAATGGATATGAATAAAATTTATTTTTGGAGGGAATAAATTAAAGCAAAAAAAAAAGTCAAATGCATTTCTTTGATTAAATTAGTATTAAAACTTATATTATTGTATTATTTCAGCAGAAAAGCTGCTTAAATGAATGATTTCAAAATAGTTTTTAGGGTACTGGGTTATGCAACTTGTAAAATTGGCTTTATAGTAAGTTTACACACATGATATTATTATTATTTTATTTTTTTAAAGTGAAATCATGTTAACACACCTTTTTTACGTCTTTATTTTGCGTATTTGCCACTGTTCACCTCCACTGTATACATCACTGTAACCTAGAAGTTGATAAATGTTTATTTTTATGGTAATCAACTTTATGCCACACATACTGTCAGTAGAGTTGAATTTCTTTAACCAGACACGTTTAGTGTCCATCCTTGTAAAATACAATAATTTCATACCATGGCATAGTAGTCTTTTAGAATACAGAAAACACAGAAACGTGTCTACTTGAAAAGCCCAGTCTGCTTTTGTTAATTAAAAATGTGCCTCTGAGTCCTGTTGTGGTGTGGTGTGGTCATTACACTGACAGCGAGCAGGGGGTCACAAAAAGCATAATCTCTTCCTGACAAATGTGAGCAAACCCAAACCCATGTGATCTTCTTAATGCATGGCATGCACTCTTGAGATGGTTTATGTATGTCTCAATGAAGATCTCTCTGTACTGTTTCTATAGTCTTTCTGTAATGGTCCTCTTACTGATGTTAAGAAACTGGATTTCTGCTGGGTGGAAATTGCATAATCTCTCTATGAAAAGATCGCGTGGGCTCCAGGAAGCACAGCATGGATAATAGATGACTCTCTTAGCAGCAGAATATAGATGCGATGTGTTAGGTCATGCCGACCCTCCCCACTTCAATAGAAAGCTGCGGTCAGCGTCTCTGATCCCTGATGATAGGAACACCAAAATCTAAATAAACAGCCACAAAATGTACTTACAGTATGCACCTTACATTTTATTTAACCATTAAATGATCATATTTCCAGCATGCTGTATAGTGTATAGATCATGCTGCTCTTATGCATGTTCAATATCTGTACGGGAACGGGAGTTCTGAACTGTTCTCATTTGAAGTTTAGAAAAAACACGACTGAATCAAAACTAGCAAAATGTACATTTTATGAACATTTGAAGTGTCAAGATCAAGCAATGTGTAATATATTTACAGGTCTGAGAGTGAAGTGAATCCTGCGAGGACGTCTGCTGCATGAATGTTTTACGTCTGCTGCTTTAAACAGTCTTGACTTTAAGGAACAATTTAGTTGTAACTAAACACACTCATACACATTGACTGTTCTTTTGCACCAAATACCATCGGACACCTGAATGATGCTCTGAGCGGCTGATCCAAACCTAAAGTGGCACGTACAAATAAAGGCCTGGAATGAATAATTCATCAAGCTCCTGACAACATCACGCACGGATGAGTAAGACACATTCTGCATGCTCCAAGGATATGAATATCAACTCCTTAAATGAGATGAAGTAAAAATAGAAATGCCACTACATCTCTCAAGCTCAGCAGTATGTCATTTTGTTTGTATTTCACTGCAAGTATTTTTGTCATGAATTCATGAGGACTTCTTTGAGATTATTCCTGATTTTCTGGCTTTGAAGCATTTGGATTTCCCCCAAATGGAGCTTCTTTTAAATAACACTGGGCACAAAGAGGGCACTGGCTTGGTTGTATCGAATTGTAATTTCTATCACTGCTATTGCATTTTCTGCTCATTGATATTCAGTTTAATATATGTTATGATATGTTTTATGTTTAAATTTTCTGACATATTGTCATTCTCACTGTCTGCCAGTGAGATAATACAAATATTAGTACCTTGCGATTTATTATTTCATCTTGGATTTGTGGATCCCATACCTCAAATACTTGAAAACATTCTATGTATTGCATAGGAAATATTGTTTTAAATATCTCCCCAAGGTAAAGTTGCCACACACATGACATCAAACTACTTTTTTAAAGAAAATAATAGAAAAGTTTTAATGCTATTATTTATTTAAAAAATAAATAAATTATATGGCTTAAAATAACACTTGTTGTTTTGCAGTGGGGCCAGTAAAAATATTGGCAGGATAAAGCAAATCTTAACCAGGCCAACAGAGAAGTCTATTATCTTGTCTGATCTATTTTATAACAGAAAAACAAACAAAGATCATTTTATCAGTTGAGTAAAGCACATAATGCAGTGTCTGCCATCAAACCCGGACATACCGCCCTCAATGTCATGCTCTCTGACACACTGACATTCACACTAATTGAATAAATGGACACCTCTGTGGCCCAGTGACATCACCCCCGTTTAAAGGTCAACATGTGACCTTAAGCTCCAGCATCATTTGTTGTGGGTTGTGTTACTCAGGTTAAGTTTGTGCATGCAACTTTGTAACATATTGCACCTTCATCAGCCATACAACCAGTGATGATATTAAAGGGCTAGTTCATTAAAAAAAATATTCTGTCATCATTTATTCACCCTCATGTTGTTACAAATCTGGAACGGCGATCATTTTAATAGCAACCATCATTTCTGAAAGAAATCCATGCTGCTTTGGCTAGTTTAAGCATATTTTGTACTAGTCTAGCTAGTGTAGTCACATAACATAGTCTTTCTGAGCTGACTGACAAATAATGTCTTCAAGGTTAAGATAATGAAGAAGTTTGAACGTAAGCAGCAGGTGATGTGACGGGGTTGCAGATCCACCATCAGGCTCGTCCAGATGTGAGTCTCACATGTCACTCTGTTAATGGCTGTTGATTATACACAACTCTGTCAAGCTTTGTGAGCCGCCGTGACCTACGTGTCACATTCTAGAGTGATTACAAAAGCAACGGAGCCACCCACCCTCCGTGCTGTTTCTGGAAACAGTGTTGAAGCTGTTGATCACAGCTATTTTTGTTAATACTTCAAACCTCGTGCGAAAATGAAGAAAACATATTTTTTTATGGTTAATATAAAGATGACTAGATGCTTTGGTCAAATAATACAATAAAAAGCCATCACTCCAGTCTTCAGTGTCATCATCATCCTTCAGAAATCATTCTAATGCTGTTTTTTTTTTTTTTTATCAAAAACATTTCTCATTGTTAGCAATGTTGAAAACTGATATATTTGTTTTTTTCAGGATTGTTTGATAAATATAAAGCTTAAAAGAACAGCATTTATTTGAAATATAATTATTTTGTAACAATATAAAGTCACCACTGCTACTTTCGATCAGTTTACTGCATCTTGGGAAAACATCCTTCCCGAATAGAGGTGCCTTAAAAACTTACTGACTCCAGCTTTTTGATGATGGTAGTATATCAAGCTTGTTCCTAAATATAACAGTATAATAAATATTTCATTGACATTTTTTTTATTTATTTGGTAAGTAGCCATGCATAAATGGGATAATGTGCAGTCAGCTGGTCATTATCTCAAAATAAACCCATTTAGAAGGATACAAAACCCCTTCGATTAACATTGGGGTCCAGATCACCCTCTCAAGGGTTTATTTTGTGATCATGACCAGCTGACGGCACATTATCACTTACGCAGAGCTTGGGCGAAGTTGTGAGAATTAATTGTACTTGTATTTCTCATTGTAATCCAGGTTTGGTAGCATGTCTATCAACAAACACACAGTATTTGGTCTTTAGTGGGTCACTGACACAGATTGTGAGATCGTACTGTGCTGCTGACTAACTCACTGCTGTAAATTCACACTATATGTAGTTCAGATTGTATTAAATATGGTTTGAAACCCCACCCATCCCCCATCAGCCTGGCAGGACTAAGCCATTGTGTAGTTAACCAGTCAGATTTCATCCAGAAGCTTACAGCGATTCGTGAGAGGGCAGCTGTTTCACTTACTGAAGAAGCGAGGAAAGCAGACACTTTTGAAAACACAACATGAAACTGGTGGTTGATTCACTGACGCAGATACATGACTGGGTGTTGGACTGACGCAGAAAATGAGGCTTTGTTGATTACATATGAGATTATGAGCCCCCCCCCCCCCCCCCCCCCACACACACAGATACATATTCACTCCTTCCTGCTTCCTCACATACATGCCAACAGTCACGCTAATTATCTTTACACACCCACACACATAATAACCCTCCATACTAACTGGAATGTCCACACAAAACAACAAAAACCATCAAGATGTTCTATATGTAGAAACATGAAAAATGTGGTGCAACTTCATATGCTGCTGCTGCTGCTGCAGAAAAAAAAACAAAAAAAAACGTAATATTTTTTTCTGGTTTATGTAAACATTCTCAAATCAACATTGCTTTCCCAGTAAATCTATCTTGATTAGATTATTATTTTATTTTTTTTGTATTTGTGTTGAAAAACAAAACAAAACAAAAACAAAAACAAACAATGAATGTCATCATTCATTCATTGGATAAGCAACTGAAAAAAATATCCTCTATTGTGCTCAACAGAAAAAAAAAAAAAAAGGTTTGGAGCAAGTGGAGGATGAGTTAATATTAACAGAATCTATGAATCACAGATTTTCTTTCTTTTCTTTTTTTTTTTTTTTTTTTTTTTACTACCCCTTGAAGAGTCACAAAGGACATGTGATGACAGAAAAATGTCTGTCCCGGGTGTTAAGCAAGTTACACTTAGATGTCAGCCTATAGCTAGATCCCTCACAGCTGAAACAGCAAACCCTGCTGCTCTTGTCCCATCCTCACCTTCCTCTTTGGTTCGCAGCTTAGAGGGAACGTGGCTGGCTGAGCACAATGTCTCCCATCATCTTAGCACACATTCTGGCATATATAAATAACCCCAAAACACCAACACATGCCCTGGGAGCACACTGACACCTTTAATGTCCCACTCAATGGATAATAATTCCTCTATTTTAAAGAGGACCGGTTTTGCCCAATTTGGCAAAATGTAATAAAACTTCAGGTGTATCCAGAATGTGTCTGTGATGTCAGCTCAAAAAAAAAAAATAAAAAAAAATTGCACCACAGATCATTTATTACACCGTGCTGTAAATGCTTCTTTTGGCTGAATGCAAAATCATGTATATGCATAAAAAACAAAGTATCTGTTTGTTTTTAATTATCATTACTATCACACTCAAGCTTGTGTGACATTGCAGTTCTTCATCATCATGTAAAGATTATTTTTTGCATGCATTAAAAAAGCCTTGGCATTTTAAACTCCTGAAATACAGTTTTCAGGTGTTAAATACACACAAGGTTATGTCAAAAGTTCACACAAACACAGCTGAATCTGTATAAGTGTATTAGATCGGTAAAACACTGTGTCTCAGAGATGGCGACAGCACACTACTAATGCCACTCAACCAGGCCTCGCCCTCTCATTCTTTTTCACCTTAAGCCTTGGGCAGGATTTTGTTTAAATGCAGGATATTGTGATGTGTACGTTCCCTGAAGAAAACCCATGACTGCAACTGAGTTCAGAAACGGCACTCACTGATACAGAAAACAGCTCCCTTTGGAGAAACTTGAAACTTTGCAGATCTTTTTTTTTTTTTCATGCAAAAACAGCAACATTACACACTAAAGTAAACATTAAAAAGCACAGAAGCATACTGTGCACAGAAGCATCTGGCAATTTAGTTACAGTAGGCAGGATGTTGGTGGATGGCAGATTTTGTTTTGCTGCAGTTAAACGCTAAAATATTACTTTAAAGGTCTCACATTACAAATTTGGTTTGTTTCGTGTGGTGTGAAACTTTAGTATAAAACAGTTCTGAAGTACAGTTAAAGTAGTCCACACGAAAAATGGTGAAGAATCTGATTTTTTTTTTTTTTTTTGCCGATTTTGCGTCACAACTTTTATTTATTTATTTATTATTTTTTGGCCAAGGCTTTCAGTTCATTTCAAAGTTTAAACTATATTGGCTTTTTTGTATATTTTATGTATTTATGTTTTAAACATTTTAAATTAGACTTCTGGAAGCCACAATATATATAGACATATAATAAAGGGAACTGTAATCTGTAAAGCCCTTCAGACTCTAAAAAAACAGGAGTCATATCTTTGATCCTGTGCGGAGCCAGGCTTCATGTGCGTTTAGAGTAAAAAGGCACATAAAAGAAAGGTTTAAAATGACACATGGCTTCAGAGCTTTTCACCCCCCACCACACACAGTTCAAACTCACAGAGGACATCTGTATTTATAGAACACGCAGCGCAATAAACATCAATTTAACAATGGAGCATACTTCAAATTTGATGATTAGATTAAGGCTTTCATCACATCAGTCACAATAGGGCCTCTTCATATATTCATATATCATAAAAGCAGAAAGGCAACAAAGGGTATCAAAAAAAAAAAGCTATACTTTTTTTAGATCCACATTTATACATTTACACAAAGTTCTACAAAACTTGTTCTCTCCTAATGGCACGATTTTCCGCCAATATCCCTCGGCCTCATCTTTTATATAATCTGGTCAAAGCCTTACACGCGGTTGCATCATGCATTACATCATCAGGCATCAATAGGGGGTCTTGCGTTCAGCATTATGTTGCATTAGATGGAGCCAAACGCTCTGCCAAGAAAATCTCATTAAGGTGGCGGTGGAAACTACCTCATTACACAAATCTGACATCACTTTTGCGGTTTCTCTACAAAAGGGTGAAGCAGGGTTTTGGTTATAGAGATGGCTCTAGCATAGCTTTACCCAAAACCCCTCATTAAGATCCTGAAGTGCTGTACTCCAATGGAGGAGAAGATCTCTTCTTAAGAGTGATTAACGTTGCCTTCTTATGATAATTCATCATTGCATTTATGAGCTTAATTAATGACTCATCATACTGTACATTCTGTTTCTGCATGATATCTAGTGACATTAACATCTGTGTTTTACAGTGCTTGTTTTAATATGAAGAGTTCCGATGCAAAGGCCTCTTAAAACCATCTTAGTCAAACAGATTTATAATGATTCTGAGTGAATGAAATCAAGTAATTTCACTTCAAATGTGTTCAATTCTAGCCTCAACACATTCAGAAGTACCAGTACTTACATATATACCTTTACATTATATCCAGAAATTAAAGTTAGTTTTAAAGAAAGATGTCAGACATACTTAGAGGTGTATGCATCTGAACTCTTGGGCTTGAGTACTTTCTCCCTACTGTAAAATCTTGTTTTGTTTCATGGGAGTGAGAAAATTTGTAATGCCATGAAGGTAAAGTAAATGATATTTGGGTGATTTTTATTTATGTATATATATATATATTTTTTGAGGCTTTATTTATTGTAAACCTAATTTAAAATAACGTGAGTGTAATTATGAACGCACTATATACATATACATATACAAGTTACATTGATAGAGTGCTTACAGAAACACAAATCGGTAACACTTTACAATACAGGTGCACTAATATGCATTAATTTCTGCTTAACTAATGCACAGATAATCATGAGTTACTGTATAAATCATGAAGATCTAAACCATTTATTAATGATTATTGCATCAGCAACAAATGAACATTCTATGTTTCATTAAGTAATTAATACATTGTTGTTAGTTAAATGAGTCATAATGCAATAATTCCCTTATAACATATTATACTAACTAATGATGCAAATTCATGTTAATTACCACAGTGGTCAAAGCTATATAGCCTACTTCAAGTTATGTGCTTTAATTCATCGTTAGCTAACAATTTGCAAATTATGTGCTATGACTTTACTTGTCGAGGCACAGGACTACTAATTGTTAAGTAATATGTCATTGTGGTTATGGATTTTGAATAAGTTAGTAATGTGTCTGAACAAGTAAAATCATAACATAAACAAACAGTACATTTGCAAATCATTATGATCAATTAAAGCAGACAACTGGAAGTTGAAATGCATGGCTTTGACCCATTATGGTAATTAACACATTGACTTACACGATTAGTTAATACTATAATGATATTAGGGAATTAATACGTTATGACACATTTAACTGATATCAATGTATTGATTACTTAATCTATTGATCATATAGAATGTGTATTAGTTGCTGATGCAGGCTAATCATTAATACATTATTTAGTTCTTCATCATGAGTTATACATTAACTCATATTTATCTGTGCATTAGTTAAGCATTAATTAATGTATATTAGTAACACCATTAAGTGTTGTCCAAAAATCACATTAATCTAAATTCATCCATTTATGGGAATGTGGAGTTCAAATGCAGGGATAATGTACTATGGCTGTGGTTAAAATTAATAATAATAATAATAATAATAATAAAATAAAAGACAAAAAACCTTAAATAGACCATCAAATTCACTTTTGTTTGCAGTAATTGTTTAACTTTCAGGATTTTGAAAAATTCTGTTTACCTACCCTGTAGCCTACTGTTCAAACTCATCTTTAAAAATAGTATTCATCGTCAACTGAGATTTCCCAGATAGACAGGCATTTGCTGCCACCTTGTGGCTCAATTGTCTTCTGTGTCCAAGGAAGGGTCCATCCCAAGATTAACAATCTGTCATCATTATTCTCCATCAAGAAGCCTACGATCCTGTGACCAGGCTCTGTTGGTGGTCCCTCGCGTTAGGCTAAAGCGTAGAGGGGAGCGTGCATTTGCGGTGGCTGGGCCACGACTCTGGAATACCCTGCCGTTAGAGATCAGACTGGCCCCTTCCTTGTCTATTTTTAAGTCCTTGCTAAAAACGTTTTTATTTTCCTTAGTGTACTGACTACTGTGTTATACTAAATTTTGAAATGGGTGGTTTTAATTTTTTTTCTGGTCTATTTTTTATGTATGTTCAATATTCTTGCTCTTATGTAAAGCACTTTGGTCAGCCAGGAGGCTGTTGTAAATGCGCTATACAAATAAAATTGAAATTGAAATTGAAATTGAATTTACACGCCACAGGAGAGACACACCAAAAATCATTGATTTTAAACAAAACATTACTCCCCCCCCCCCCCAAAAAAAAGCATTAGACAGAAAATAAATATTTAAAGAGTAAGCCTGTACTATCATCTATCTATCAATCCATCCATTCATCCATCCATCCATCCATCCATCTTGCAGTACTATATTTCCCAATAATTGCATAACTTAACGTATATTTAATACGTTTTTTTATTATTATTTGGATAAATCTTTTGTTAGGGTTCAGTCCAAAAAATTCTTACAATATTAATTTAATGTTTTCATGTTAGGCCTTTTATCTGTGTTCATTTCACTTGAACTTTTTACTGTAATTAGATTGGACACTTAAAATAAAATGAAAATTGGTATTCACTGAAGCTTATTTATTTTGTATATCTATTTTATGTAGTTTTTTTTCTGCTGCAAGTATTTCCACTCAGGGGAAAGTGACTGGTCTGTTTTGTCTCTTGAACACTAGAGGGCGACATGTTGACATTAACCATGTTTTACTGGATCGTTTGACTTGCTTTAGCGCATGGTTCTCAAAGCAAACAAAAACACTTTTCAAAATGTTGACTTATTGCCTACTGACAGATTGAACGTACAATAACACGTTATGATAATCCCAACCATTTAAATGCATATTAGTAATTTCAGTTGGACCGTGTGTAATGGGCTGCTTTTTTTCCCACAGAAGTTTTCTTGTGTAGTTTGTTCTTTACTTTTCTCATAAGAAAGGAAAATAATGGTGGTTATCAAGTTGATGGTTCATAAATACAAGCCACTTCCTGTCTTTTGGCCCGGTGCGAGCATTTTACGGTATGTTAACAGCTGCAGGGTGTTGGACGGGTCCACAAGTGAAACATTAGGTAAGCTCTTGGACATGTCTTTTCAGTGCTACACTAATCATACACTGTGTGTATGTGTTTAAGATTTAATAATCCACAAGGGTCAATCAAAAGTTATCAAATTCACACGGTGCATGATGTCTTCTTAATATAAATGTTTAGTTAAGCATGTTTTTAACTCCTTACTGCTGGCTGCTTCAAGTAATACTCAAAAACACTTATGTCACCTACTAAATGAAGGGTCATAGCTGTGAAAATAAATCAAATATTTATATAAAGAAGAGTGACATTATTTATTTTAAGGGTTCATTTGTATCAAAAATATAGCCTAAAAATAATTAAAAGCTGTAGAGAGAATGCTATCAGGGTTTTATTTTTATTTTATTTGCTGTGACCACATTTTGGCATTAATTAATGTTCCACAAACAAATCTTCCACGGCATTCATAACAAAGCAGTCTGTACACTAATACAGTATCTCAGAACAGAGATGATCATGTTCTCAGCATAAATATAAAAGTATTAAAGAGGTTTCCATTTCTGTCTGGCGACTTGCACTTGTGAACTTGTTTCAGTTTTGGCCAGTGCCTGTAATGTGATCTGGTAATACTTCAGGTTTAAACAATCTCTAATTGCCAACTAATAGTCCTGATCCTATTATACTCTTAGAAAAGCACAGGTGTGCTCTAGTAGAGATGGCTCCAGGGCTCAGCGGGTCACTAAATGAACATTCTGAGTGGCTTTTAATGGAAGCAGATGTCAGAGGTAAAGAGTGACAGCAATGCACCTGACAGAATCACCCTAGATACTGTATAGCAAATACCGACCTTTACCCTGCACCAATGGAGCATTTTTAAAGATGAATAGCACAAATTAGTGTATTTTTTTCTGTTTTAAAATGTTTCAGATGCTCACAAAAACCAAAAAGACATAAAACTTAGAATGCTTTATAAATTAACAAAAATTAAAACCAACTGCTGACATTTACTGTATAACAACAAACTGTACAGATTTTTTTCCCCTCTTCTTCTTAAGAGCAATCCTGATTTCACTCCTCCTCCTCCTCTTTCAAAGCTTTTCAAATCTTGGCTTGGGAACATCTTCTGAGCCTGGCATTATTCATCATAGACGGATGCCACAGTACCACTGTATAATGCCACGGTATCCCCCACCTCACTGGCACTCCACTGATAACACACACACAAGACCACTGTGGACCTTGGATTGCTGGCTTGTTGGTATTTTCTTTTTCTCTTTCCCTTTTTTTATTTCACAGGCCCAAAACCTTCTAATCCAGTTCTTACAGTTCCCAAGCCACAAGCCAACAGCTTTATTCCAACATCCACTTCATAAATCACTCCGATGGCTTACACAGTCACACAAAGAAATACAAATTCAGTTGTAATATCCATTAATTATTTGTAAACACATTTTCAGTAAATAAAATATACACAATTACAGGGAACAAAAGAAAAAAGTATAACAAATCAGACATGCATTGCGATACTGAAACACATCCCCCTACACAGTTCTGTCGTCTTTGAAATATTAAGTGCACAATAATCATAAATAGCTGTAACGTGTCAGAGCTCAAATGGAAATTCCAGAATCCGCATTGTTTGTACGATTTAACCGAATGGCTAGCATTACTCAACGTGCTTTGTTAATGTATCAATGCGAGCCTGGCTGGAATTCATAAGAGTACGACTTTTAGGACCACTCCGAGTCCAACTGTTGACACGATTCTACTTTCAAAAAAGAAAGGAGGTAAAAATAAGGTTGACACTGAACAATGCAATTGTTTATGCGAAAACTAAACAGTAGTTTGAAACCCTAAAATGAAGGACTGCTGCCAAACCAAACTGACTAAACCTCCTGAACTACTACAATAGTCCCAATCTCAAACACAAAGGCTTCGGGGATCTGTCCTATAAACAGTCACCAGACATCCTGAACTGTTAAAAAAAGGTAAAACGTGGTATACAACTGTGTTACTGATGAGGAACGATTAGATGTAATCATAATGTACACAACACAAATGAAGACAATTATTGCATGACTCGGTCAGTCTTGCACCTGTAGATATGGCTCAACTTTCTTCCTCTTATTTTTTCACAATTCTATTATGATTTTCTTCTTGCACGTTTTAAATCAGATTTTTTTTGTTGTTATTACATTTTTAATTATAGACCTTATTTATTTTAATAATTTGGAGTATTAGTTAATACAGCAATGTAAATTGTAGGGTACCAAAAAACTAAACAAAACAAAAAACCTTCAATTGACTTTCAGTTGAACTATGATGTAACTGCTCAAGTCAGGCAATGCACTAAAATACATAAACAGTTTATAGTGCTCTCTCTCAATAAAAGGAAATGGAAGCCAATTATTACACCCAGTGCTGTGTATCTGAAAAAAAAAACACAAAAGTAAGAGTTCATTCATTTTGTGAAGAAGAGGTGTGTATGTGTGTGACTGGACGTGATACTCGGACTCTCAGTACAGATATAGTTCTGCAGTGCTTGCTGTCCAGATTTCATGACTTGTTTATCCACCTTTGGAAGGGGAAAAGCTGGACTGGAATCACAGAGTACTGGTTTCCTTTATAAATGTCACAAACGCGATTTAGATGCCAAATGAATTGAGGTCTGGCTGATAGTTGGAGCCAGAATGTTATATATTGTCATTTTGATGTATGATGACTTGTGATTAGTTTGGATTTGTTTCATTCCGTGAGTGAAATGTGTCAGAGGTTTTTGGGGTTCTCCTTTTTTTTTCAGAAGGTGAGGAGAGGATGAGAAATAAATTGAGAAATTAATCAAGTTTGCTCAAAAGTAGCGTATCAAGTAAAGTATGAATCATTCAATCAAACAAAACACCTTTTTGTATTCCACTGTGCCACTTTTCTTTGTTTCTCTATTTATATTTGCTACATATGCACGTATTTAAATGTTGTGCTTGTGCCATTCCTCTGTTCACATCAAGTGTTTTTCATGAGTGCCACAAAAAAAAAAAAAAAATCTTTGCCTTTGGATGCTATTGTGCATTATCCTGGTTTTTAAAAAGCAAAAACACGTTGTGATCGTCCCCTTACGCCTGTCACTCAGAAGTCAAACATATGTTGTCAAACTCCACAGATAGTGAAACTAAAGTGGGAGAGAAGAAAAAGAAAACAGCACAGCAGTTAAAGGAACAACTCACAGAAAATGTTATATTTGCTGAAAACTTACTCTCTCTCATGCCTTTCAGGCTGTAGATGAGTTTGTTTCTTCATATGAAAGGTTTTGCATAAATGTATAAATAACAGTATATCATTTACTCATTAATGGATACGGTGTCATCACGATAAGAGTTCAAACAGCTGATAAAAACATCACAATAATCCACAGCTAATCTACATGACTCCAGTCCATCAATTTATGTTTTGTGAAGTGAAAACAAATTCTCATTCAGACTCTCATTTTGACGGCACCCATTTAATACAGAGGATCCATTGGCGAGCAAGTGACATACTGCTGAATTTGTCCAAATCTATTCCGATGAAGAAACAAAAGGCGTCTGCATCATGAGAGAGTAAAATGTTAACAAATCTATCACTGACTCTGCAGTTTTATTCTGTTCTGGTGCTTTTGAGTGAAGGATAGCCTTAAAGATAAAAAGACAGAAATCAGTTGCTTGTATGAACAACACTGCAGATGTAGTAAACTTACCAGATAAATCTGTCAATCCAGCAATTTTACTGTCATTTACAAACTTTGGTGAATAACAGAGGCTATTTTTCATTCAATGATACAAAAGAACTACAAATATAGTATGTATTAGAAGCATCCAGAGAGAGTTGTTTCTCTGATTTCTTATTAGGAGTCAATTAATGCTTATGGGAACTAATAAGGGCTAGTTTAACATTAATAGATAATGACAGCCAACTTGGGTAATGTCCTGAGATCATACTGACATATTACCCAAGATTCCGGTCAAGGATTGAGACTAGCAGACCTAATTTAGACCTTAAAATATGGCTTCCACCCAGAGTGTCCGAAACACCTAATATCTTCCACTGTCCTCTCTTGGGAAGCACGGTGCAGGGCGTTTTTATATGACCTCAGTGGTAAAATGACATGATGTCACTTGGTTGGATTTAAGACACAATGCGCTTCATTGTTTAGATGTTGCCTTTCCCATGAGCATCCTCATTATACACAATATTAATCGACTAAAGGACAGACTGATGTTGAACAGCCGTAATCAAATCCACTGTGAAAGGCAGTAATGCAATGCAGCTGATTGATTAAAATATATTATTGTTCTCTGCTGGAATTGCTAACTATAGACTCATTAAACATCCCAAGAGTGATTGTTAAACAGATTTCCTGATGCTCTATTTATAGTGGCAGCACCACATAAAGCCGTTTTTCCCACAAGTTCTCTCTCACAGCCACACGGATGCACTGTTAAGGTCTCCGAACACCCCCTACACAGATCTCTGCGGATGAAAACTCACAGCACTAATCACTAAGTGACCATTCCCAGCAGCCGAAGGAGGGGGTCAAGCACAGGCCAAATGGGCATGGGAAAAATGCAACAATTATATCATTTCCTGCTCTGCCTTCACTATAAAAAAGAAAAAATGGAGAGCGTTTACTGCTGGGTGGAGCCATTGAGTTGAGTGAGACTGCTGTGTGTGAGGCTTGTGACAGTAATGTTAAAAGTTCATCATTTTGAGCTCTTCCTCTGAACAACAGAAAGAATATTCCGTTCGAAGGAGTCTCAATCCATCCACTATTATTTGATTGAAAGTACAGAATTTTAAAACATTTTTTATTATATAATATTTTATATTATTTTTATTTATTGTAATTTAAAGTATTATTTTACTATTTTCAATATATTATTATTTAATAGTGTGAATTCTGCCACTACAGTACACATTAAAGCACAGTATTTAGTATATGTTAATTTTCTCTCCACACCTTTAATTATAAATATTACAAAGTTCAATTCTAAACCAATAAATATTGAATACATATATATATATATATATATATATATATATATATATATATATATATATATATATATATATATATACACACACACATTTAAAATATATGGAAATGTTTATTAGAATGATTTAACCTTTGCACAGCTGAGTTACAATGTTTGCGATTGAGAAATGTTTTGACCCTTTGGCTGATTAATTTAAGATTTTAAGATAATTTTATCAGAATTTGGTTTTATCATGTGTAAATTATATATGTTGGGTACGGAAAGTATTCAGACCCCCTTAAATGTTTCACTCTTTGTTATATTGAAGCCATTTGCTAAAATCATTTAAGTTTCCTCATTAATATACACACAGCACCCCATATTGACAGAAAAACACAATTGTTGACATTTTTGCAGATTTATTAAAAAAGAAAAACTGAAATATCATTGCTGTGACACTCATATATTTAATCAGATGATGTCCATTTTTTCTCATCGTCCTTGAGATGGTTCTACACCTTCATTTCAGAATTAATGGATATACACTTCAGCCACACATCTGTCTATATAAGACCTTACAGCTCACAGTTCATGTCAGAGCAAATGAGAATCATGAGCTCAAAGAGGTCAAAAAATGTCTGCTGTACTTAAGGTTCCTAAGAGCACAGTGGCCTCCTTAATCCTTAAATGGAAGACGTTTGGGACGGCCAGAACCCTTCCTAGAGCTGGTCATCTGGCCAAACTGAGCTATCGGGGAGAAGAGCCTTGGTGAGAGAGGTAAAGAAGAACCCAGAGATCACTGCGGCTGAGCTCCAGAGATGCAGTCGGGAGATGAGAGAAAGTTGTAAAAGTCAACCATCACTGCAGCCCTCCACCAGTCGGGGCTTTATGGCAGAGTGGCCCGACGGAAAACTCTCCTCAGTGCAAGACACATGAAAGCCCCCATAGAGTTTGATTAAAAAAAACACCTGAAGGATTCTCTGGTCTGATGAAACCAAGATAGGACTTTTTGTCTTAATTCTTAATTCTAAGCGGTATGTGTGGAGAAAACCAGGCACTGCTCATCACCTGTCCAATACAGTCCCAGCAGTGAAGCATGGAGGTGGCGGCATCATGCTGTGAGGTGTTTTTCAGCTGCAGGGACAGGACGACTGGTTGCAATCGAGGGTAAAAGATGAATGCGGCCAAGTACAGGAATATCCTGGATGAAAACCTTCTCCAGAGTGGTCAGGACCTCAGACTGGGCCGAAGGTTCACCTTCCAACAAGACTATGACCCTAAGCACACAGCTAAAATAATGAAGGAGGGGCTTCACAACAACTCTGTGACTGTTCTTGAATGGCCCAGCCAGAGCCCTGACTTAAACCCAATTGAGCATCTCTGGAGAGACCTGAAAATGGCTGTCCACCAACGTTTAGCATCCCCAAATCCAGGTGTAAAAAACTTGTTGCATCTTTCCCAAAAAGACTCATGGCGGTATTGGATCAAAAGGGTGCTTCTACTTAATACTATTCAAAGGGTCTGAATACTTGAGACCCTGTGATATTTCAGTTTTTCTTTTTTAATAAATCTGCAAAAATGTAATATATATATATATATATATATATATATATATATATATATATATATATATATATATATATATATATATTTTTTTTTTTTTTTTGGGTCAATATGGGGTGCTGTGTGTACACTAATGAGGAAAGAAATGAACTTTAGAAATGAATGAAAAAAGAAATGATTTTAGCAAATGGCTACAATATAACAATGAGTGACAAATTTGAGGGGGGCTGAATACTTTCCGTACCCACTGTATATATATCTTAAAATATACAATAAAAAACAAATCTAAATCTGTTTTTATTATTTTAGAAATTGAATAGAAAAATTCATTATCATTACTATATAAGCTTACAATACATATTTAAAATTATTTGTTAGTTTTTGTTTTTTTTGTAATGATTTGGTTAAGCAGTTATAAGTTTATAAGTTTCTGAATAGGTGATCTACAATGTTTTTAAAACTTCTAAATCATACTAATGAATAATACAAAATATTGTATAAATTAATATATAACAATAGCAGAGGACATGTTGCACTGCCATGTCAGTGTTGTACACCTGGCTATGATTTTCTAGACTTTGATTAGCTGCTTCAGGTGTGTTTGATTAGAGTTGGACCTAAACTCTGCAGGAAGGTAGATCTCAAGAACAAGCCTGGTTTAAACAATTAAAGTCCTTAATGGAAAAGGTCTGTGGAATGTCTGGGTAATGAACTCTTGAAAAGGCTGTAATCGGTGTCAGGTGTTTTCAGTCAGTTCAGGTGTGGCACCCAACCATAAACAAAACTGCACAATATTAATTACCTGCTGTTCAAAAGAAATATGGGCTTGTGAAAATATTTCAAAGAAGTTGGGAAGACATTTTTTGACTTAAAGTTTTGGGCCCTACAGTCTGTTGTTGTATATCTCATCAGAAGCAGAGACTTCAGTGAGTGGGTATTCCTTAAAATCCTAAAACAAGTCACTGAAATACTAACAGATGTGTAGTAGTGTTCTGATATTGTTGCTACCTGAGTTAGCCAAGCCAAACTACTGTATATGTAAACCCAAACAATTCTGAATTGACGAAAATGTCCCACAACTTCTCAGCAGGTCTGCTTAGGAAGTTTCCAGTCACTGATACAAAAGGTTGATTGTTGAAGCTATTTAAGCAACAAAGATGGCACTGTGACATATTGTGGGTTTTCACGTCTGTGGTTCATTGAATTATATGGTTTTTCTTATTTCTAATCAGATGAAGATAAAGCTTTTATAATATAATCAGAAAAAAGAAAAAAGTAGAAATCCCCAAAATTTCAGAGAGTTAATTAACGTGTATGCATATATTTTATGTCTCTTTTTTGAAAGAAGTCCCTTAGCTCACAAAGGCTAAATGATTATGTGCACATCCACTGCTTTCCGGACTTTTCCCATTGCTCCAATCATTCACTCTCTTGTCAATTGCTAATTCGCTTACTCATGAAAATTGTTTGGTTAATAAGTCAAAATACTGAAATGAAGACAACATGCAAACCACTGATTATCACCGTCAGGATTGCATCTATTTATTTATTTTTTTTTAAACTGTAACCAGAAATCTATTAAACAAGCCGAAGTAAAAGACAGGCCATTATCTGGCCATTTCTAGAGGCATGAATTCACACTCAAATATCTTGATGGGGGAAAGCCAATGAACCAGTCAACTTTCAGCTCTCACCCAAAACGTAAGCCAAAAGGTGTTGCTGTAAAAGCTTGAGGTAATGACAGACTGGCTTGAATCTTTTTTTTTTTTAATTGTCCCATGATTCACCCCCCTGACTTTTATATCCAGTATTTCCATGTCATATGTTTGTTACCTATGAGTCAGAGTGTGGAGGGCAGAGTCGGGGAGCTATTTGAATCAAGAGTTTGGATACCTCTATGAAAGCATTTATTTAATTTGGCTTAAACTGTGGTCAAATTACATGCCCCCATGAAGTAAGAATGGTTGTGACAAGGTACTGATGTCAGACCCATTGTACTCTCAACTAGATTATTATTTCTGTTGCTATGAAACACAGAAGAATCTAACGAAGCATCTGAAAAGAGATTTACACTGTGAAAAGAAAGTTAGTAAAAAGGCCCGTATTGTAAACATGTCACAGTTTATTTTTACTTTAAAAAGACCAGTGTGAATACGGTGATCACATAAATAATGCATCAAGAGATTTGATATTTTTCTTTTTTCTCAATAAATAATGGCCACTGTGTGGGCTCCTTTTTACTCTGGGCTTTGTTTTGTCCCTCATATATGCTTCTAAAAGCTGTGTCCAATGGGCAGAAAAGTTTCTGTTTCAGATCCATGTAGCGCTTTGACGACCAGGCAGGACACTATCCTAAAACGGCTCTTCTCTTTCTCTTCTGTGGGCTAGTTTGAGAGAGGACAAGTGGGTTTTTCTGATCCCTTTCCTCCCTTGGCCTTCTTAGTCTTTTCAATGTCACACAAAAGCTGTGATAATCAAGGCTCAATTTCCCTCTTTCTCAATGAGTTTGGTCTGAATTTATTACGATGCCAGAGACTTACTCTTTGATGTCATTAAATCCATGAGGGAGTTCATTTTCTCTCAAAGCACTTTATCAGAGCACTTCAGATGCGTCCTCAAGCTTTCTTGCGCAGAAACGCTCTACCAGAGGACTGTTCACCACAGACGCAGTGTGTCCTTCCTGCGAGCCTTTTAAGAATGAGCTGCCGTAACGCTCGGCCTCTTCATATCCTAGAGAAGCAGCAAGGGTCAAAGGTCAGAACTCATTCTATCAATCTCTCTCTTCCCCCCACCACTTTTCTAATGCTGAGTACACACTACACGATTTTATTTTTCAAAATCTGAGGCAAATCGATGCTCATCCACACAGTGTGAATTCTCAAAGACGCGATCTGAGAGCAGCAGCGACTGAACGTTACTCCAGATACTCGTGCAGTGTGATCTGACGAATATGACAATCGTGCAGTGTTAATTCAGCATAAGTTACTAAAGTCCCTTTGCTGTTTAAGGCTTTTTGGTTGAATTTGCTACAATTCTAGTAAAAGCATTTGTTTTTTATTGGATTAATAAAAATAAAATAATATACATGCACATTTTACCAGTATGCTAAACATATTACAACACACACACACACACACACACGTGTGCATATATATCTGCTTAATTTAATGCATGAATTTAAGCTTGCACAGCAAGAACAAGGAAGAAAACATTCATCAGTTTTTATTAAGTGATAATTTTTACTGAACATTGAGTAAACACCATGTCATTTCTCTTCATGTCTGGGTTCAACTTAAACTTTATTATAATTTTTTTCTCAAAACTCTGAGTTCGGATACCTTACCTGCAAGAAGTTTCTACGTATGGAAATAAAGCCCAAGCTAGGGTCAGCTTACAGTTAGTTATTCAAATGCAACAGTACATTAATCTATATCAACTTTTAAAAGTTGCGTTGGTATCTAAGGCATGTCTTTGCAATCATTTTACCTCTGAAGGCAGAGAAAGATGAACTACAACTTATTATAAATATTCATTTATCTGCTTAATTTATTCAGATTTATTCTGCGGCGTCCCTACGAGCAGGGCACAATGAGAGGCCGATTTGAATCGCTATCGTGTCACAATGTCATTTCATATTTGAAAAGAGCAAGAGATGGTCATTTAACTTGAAAATAAAGTGCCAACTAATTAAATCAGACAAGGACAATGAGATGTGATACATAAACTCGGTTAAAACAGAGTGACTATATGAACATCTCAGAAAGGTCTGTGATAAGACTGATTGGTCAATTCAGCAGTACTAAATGAGGTCTCCTTAGGTTATCTTGGATAAATTACTTTACTCCGCTGACACAAACAATACAGAACTGCCAACTCGCTCATATGGGCCATTGTCTGCGGTGGAGCCTAACCTTTTTTAGGCCGCAGTGCGTGACTTGAAACAGGGCAGCGGTCGCTTTTTTTTTTTTTTTTTTTTTGAGCACGACTGAAATCTGCAAAGTTTGTGTTGCAAGGCCAAGGCACTGAGAGTTTTCTTTATGTGTGTATTTAAATTCCTACTTAAAACAAATTTGTGTCCTCCCATGTGGCATGGCTTCTAAGAACCATCAGATGAGATGCATCTGTACGCTAAATAAGGCTCCTTGAGGGCGCGATGAATCTCTGCATGGAGCAAAAACAGAGTGGCTTGCATCCAAACACTAACGCAAGACAGTTATGCAGTATTCCCCTTTTCTTTTTCACACACTACACTAAATAGTATGCAACAAATAAAGAGCCGGCTTAACATCAACACTCTAATTGAAATCAAATAAGTTATTGTTCTGCATGGGGCACTGACTTGTTTTTCCAATGAGGATTCTGCAGTACAAACAAAAGATGTTCTAAAAAATTAAATAAAAAATGTTCGAAGACAAAAGTAAAGCCATAATGAAAAGTATGGTGACTAATAAGGCCTCCACATACCCCACAGCCATAGAATGTCATCACTTAGTACTACATGCGACTGATGTTGTTGACACTGTTTCATTTTCTCATGAGACGTCCGTTCGGTCGGTTTAAATGCAGTAAGCCAGCTGTTGACTAGTGGTGATTCAAGCAATGTATATTCTCGTTAATAACAGCGCTGGGGAGCAAGTGAAACTTGGCCAATTTAAGCTGCCTTTGAGCGATATCTGTCTTATACAGTTATACAAATTGCACCAGCCAAGCCTCCAAAAATCTATTGAACAAAATAGGCTTTATAAAATGACTGAAATGGGATTCATGAGAATAACAGATGTAAAAAATATATACATTTCTATCGTCACCTCTGATTAAAAATCACTCATTTTGATCAAATATCTGTTTGTGGGATTTCTGAGAACTTTCTGCTTTGGCATACTTCCTTTTGACTTTTTGAACAGCTCAGTGGGGTTTCACTACAGGCTATAATGGCCCATGGGGATATTCTGCCACATTAAAATCATATTGTTATGGTGATCAAAAATCTGCCAAAATCTCCATGATGTCTCTCAAGTTTTTATTTGAGCCACTTCTTCTCCTTTCTCCGCTGGAAACCCCGTGATCAGAGGAAACCCAGACACATCGATCCAAACTGAAAACAAAATGTTTATTGTAAGGGTCTGTATTGAAAATAGGGGTTTACATGGTGGAGTGTTGTCTATAAAAGTCATAAAAACAAAGGAGGGATGTGGCTCCCAGAGCGCTTGGACATTAGCGCAGGAAATGGAACAAGGTCAGAAAATTAAAAGTGCAATTTTCCGGTTCTCATTTTCTTAATTCATTGCAGCTTAAGCTGCTCTCTGCTAAGGCTGGTCAGAAGGAAGGAAGGGGTTTTGGCTTCGACCAGTGGTCTCTTAGCAATAACACAAATCCGTTCAAACCAACATGCTGGTGTCCTTGTGGCATCCTCTCTCTCTCTCTGTTTTTTTTTTTTTTTGGAAGAATAAAGGATTCAAGTTGTAGATGAACACACAATGAACCATGTTAGTTTAGAGCTGCTACTGCTGAGAAACAGACAATAAATAGCAAATATGCTGTTATAATGATATTCAAAGGATGAATGTATCATTGAGCTTCTTATTTACTTATAGGGTTCTGAACTTCACTGAATTGAGTGTTGACCTATGCCATACTTGGCACTATGAAAAGAGAGATTGGTGTAGATGATTTATTCAGAGCATATTTGCATATCAAAAGCACAAATTTATAATCAAAATAATACTTTTAATTTTAAATAATTACTTTAAATTTGTTTAATGACATTTGAAACTATTAATGCAATAAGTTGTTGTTTATTAACAATTACAGAGCATGATCAATTCAGGAAAATGCGATCAACTTTATTTCTTCATTCTCCTGTACCATATGCAACCAATGCAATGACATTTTACTGAAAATCTATAAAGGCAAAACTAAATGAAAGACAGCGGTCAGTTATATAAGAATTAGAAAGAAAAAGTGATTTTCGGATGTTTTAAACATTCCTGTAAAAACAGATGTGTGAATCAGAGAAAGACAGGAAGAGCTACTGTATTATTACCAGGAAAAGTGTACATTTCTGTGAAACAGTCCTGCATTTGGACATAGCCTCAAACCATTGCCTCAACATAATTTCACATCAATGAAATGTGCATTGTTCTCAATTATACACACCTTCTAAGTATTTGGAAACATTATAAAATGAGTGTTATTTTACAAAAACAGAATAATTCACTGAAAGTGAGTTTTTATCACCTTCAAAGAATTTAGACCATGCTTTCCCGGGAAAGCTATAGAAGACTTCCGTGTCAAACATCAATGCTACATCAGTCAGAGCATGAAATACGAAATAATTGATTTCATTTTATGAAATCATATCTTGCATAATGGCACAAGTCTTCTCATTGTGTAACCCTGGCAAATTTGTATTGTTAAAGAATATACCTATTCCTTGAATTATTAGCTTAAAGTTAACAATGTAGCTTTCATAATATATATTACTTGCAGCATGTGTGATAGAAAACAGTCCTAAACTGCAATAGGCTGATACTTTCCAAACACCTTATATATCCCACTCACCTGGATGCACACTTCTACAACAATATGCTCCAGAGCTTGACATACAAATAATTTGATCACCAATTAAATATTGTGTTAAACTAATTTCCAGTTAACCCTTGTGTATTGTTCAAATTCACTACCCTTTCGTTATGGTCTGGATGAAAACATCCACTCAATTAAACTGCTGTAAAAATGTATCAGATACATTTTTTTTATATTTATTTTTTTTGCATAAATCCATTAATCAACCTCAGTCCTGATCAAAACTACCAAATGTTTTTTTTTATTTTTTTTTTTTTATCCAAGACTTTAACTCTTTAATTGCCAAGTTCATAAATTATGTCACTGATTTCGGGGGGAAAAACAACAACAAACAAAATGACTTGTTTTCAATAAAAAAGTAATTGTGGCTGGATTAAAAAAAAAAAAAAAACTTTTTATAACAGTCTTGGGCATGTCAAAGATTAGTAGCAACATTGGCTTTGATGCATTTTCAGTTTTTGTGCAGCATTAGATTTTATTTTATTTTTTTATTTTTTCATTTGTTGTTCGTGGCTGTTTTTGCCCCATTGACTTCCATTATAACAACATTTTTTTGATTGCAAAGCCATGACACCATATAATCATGCATTATTGATTGTTTGTGGTTTTCCCTTTTGGGAAGAGGTAACATTTGTTATTTTTACTGTTGATCACTAAGTGGGACCATTAACCATTTAGATAGGCCTGTGCAAAAATGCTTCTGACTTGTATATGAAGCTATATGGAGTATAACAGCATATTATATTGTGTGTGAGTGTGTGTGTGTGTGTGAGAGAGAGAGAGAGACAGAGAGAGTGAGAGAGACCTTTGCGCACTTACCTTGATGTATTTGAGAAAATCAAAATGTACACCTCAGCTCCTAGAACTACATGGAGTAAACAAAAGTGTATTTGTGCACCTGCTGCCTTTAATTGGTGGTGATAAGTATAGACTGAACGAAAGCAAAGTATGTGGATTTAAACACTTGCATGCCATCCTACTGGTCATTTAATGGTGAGAAGAGCAGCAAGCAACACGAGAAAGGGCTTGACTTGTACTGAAGTTTTAGAAATGATTATGCAGTTGACCCCTCCAGCGAGCTGCAGCTTATTTGAAGTTAGTATAGCATTTTGGTTCATAAATCTGATGCATACATCTGATACATTATGTTCATAAATCTGATGCAAAGTAGATTTTTTTTTACAGGATTTTAAGGTTTTAAACTGGCTTTACCATCAAGAAAAAAACAGGCATTTCACACATAGGCCATCCATACTTTTCACCATCAAAAGGCAGCAGGTGCATAACACACTTCTTTTTTTTATTGTTTACTCCATATAGTTCTGAGAGCTGAGGTGCATATTTTGATTTTTTCAGATACATCAAGGTAAGTGCACAAAGCTCTCTCTCTCACACACACACTATAATTTGGTGTTATACTCCATATAACTCCATATACAAGCCAGAAACTAAGCCTTTTTTTTTTTTTTTGTTTTTTTTTTTTTGCACAGGCCTATCTAACTGTAAAATTCAACCGTAAAAATAAGACATTTTACCTCTTCCAGGAAGGGAAAACCACAAATTGCAATCAAAAATGTCGTTATAATGGAAGTCAATGGGACAAAAACAGCCACCAACAACAAATGAGGGAGAAAAAAAAAAGCCCAAGACTGTGATAAAAATAAAAAATATTTTCAAACATCTGGTAGTTTTGATCAGGAGGTTGATTTAATAGATTTATGCAAAAAAAAAAAAAAAATATTTATCTGATACATTTTTTACAGCAGTTTAATTTAGTGGATGTTTTCATCCACAAAAATAACGAAAGGGTAGTGAATTTGCCCACAGTGTATTGTTAAGTTTTTGAACATTTTCAAAGCATTTTCCCAAAATATGTGTCAAAATAAGATTTGTCACCAAAAATCATTCGATTAGCTGAAACAACAGACAAAATTGTTCCCAAAATAAGACTCAACTTTACCCCTAACAACGCATAAGGGTTAATCTGTATTTCATACATCTTTGTTTAAATCTTATTTCTTGTTGTTTTCTCCAGTTGATTATTACCGCTTTGGTGACTATCAGGTCTTGCCAGTAGGTGGCAGTAGGACTGTCCTAATCATTCATTGAACCGATAGTTCATTTAATTGGTTAATAAAAAATTCTGATCGATTCAATCGGTTGTCTTCGTGAGGGAGTCAGATTAATTCAAGAACGCTGCTTACTCAGGAATGAAACCAGTGGCTTTGTAAATGAGTCACTGAGTCATCCGTTTAACCATTCGTTCAGATTCTTTAAGAGAACAAGTATTAGCGATGGAAACATCCAACGGGGTTTTTTTTTTTTTTTTTTTTTTTTTTTTACTGAATCATTCTTGAACGAAAAACACCTCTGTTGTGAAGCTTGGTGTTCTGCTAGGCTTTGTTTGGAATTATTTATTCATATTGGCAGAGCTAAGGGGGGAACTGGGAATAATTAACACGTAATCTACTCAATATTGACTTAATGTTTATTGAACTGTTTCATAAAAGTGATATCAAAGAATTGTGGGCTGTAAAAGTAAAATAGTCCTAAAGCAATCCCCACCCTTCTTCATCTGTCTAGTCTAGTGCTTGTGTATACATGTAGTAGTTTCCTCCTGTATAGTCAACTAAATTAAGTAAGGGCTCTTATCAGCAACTATCAAGATTTCCACTCTGAAAAGACCCCCCAACTTTACTAACATGTTACATATGGCACACATGTTTGCTATTACAGCCATTTTCCTAAACCACACACTTCTGTGCTCTTGCAAATGAGAGGTTCACAGCCCCGCTTCGCCACCACTTGCCTCCGATTCGTAGACTCCCGTTGGCAAAAAGCTGGATGGGATGCATCACTACAGCCTGCGAATCCTTTTTATTTCCTCTCCATCTGATATACATTGGAGGTAATGGAACTTGCATAGATCAAGCAATGATATATTCCTGTAGAACTCTGGGAGGGAGCTTTGAGGTTGATTGCATCTTAATGATAGCTACTTTCTTTTTTTTTCTATTCTTCTACTTGTATTTGTTTAATTAATATATGAGATTATTTACAACACGATATTAAATGCATTAATGATGAACATCTAGCTTTGTTCAGGTGATTTCAATCTAAGAAATAAAATATGCAGAACATCAAAATATCCCAGTCCAAGACAAAATGTAACGCTATGATTGTTGAAACTTTCCAGTTGCTTACAGCTTGGAGATGAGATGGGCCCCCTTGGCACCCTCCCTCTGGCAGTGTCTTTGCACACAAGTATCCGAGCTATCCTGTGCCAGCTCTTAAACACAATCCTCCAATGCTACTCTGGGTTTGGCACGGGCCTGGAATTGGGGACCAAAGCTAAATAACTCCAGACTCTCTAAGCATTTGAAGGGCAACATTTCTAGTGTACGGAGCAGGAATCGGGGGCCTGTGTTTTCCAACCAGACTGATAAGGCTACTAAAGACGTTTTGGAGGCGCTGTTTTGGTCGTGAAACAGAACGTGGCCAGCTAGCGGGAGAAAAAGCAATCCTTTTGTTAGTGAGAGGACAGAAGGATTTCTTGAGGCCTTTGGCTCTTTTGTAATCACATCCAGACTCTGTTTGATTATGATATGTAAGCTATCGCATCACTGAAATCCCTAAAGTGGCTTATGGTCTTATAGGTGACATTTGAGGTTGTGTTTGGTCTGTGCGCTGTCAATGCACTGCTTATTTAATGTGGCGATATGATACATACCTAAGAGCAATGGTTTTGTTTAGAGTAGCATTTGGCCCCAGCAACCATAAAAGCCCTAAATTAATTAATATATATATATATATATATATATATATATATATATATATATATATATATATATATATATATATATATAATTATTTTTACCTATAGTAATTGCACAGCTAAACAACTTGGCAGTTTGAGATAAACTCTTAAGCATCTCTTGTGTGCATTTTGTGTGAATATGTAATTCTAGAATTTCTATAAAATGATGTCTTTCAGCAAAAAAAAGCAACGAAATAACAAAACCGTCCCTTAGGCCTATTCTAAACCTACTGACATAAGTTTATGACTTTATTTAGAGGCAAGTATGAGTTTATGGATGTTGTTTTTGAAAGGATTCTACAGTGGTAGAAATCCCCCTTTAGAACAAACGTTCAATTCAGTGGAGCATCCGCATGTGATCTGGCCCCGCCACACAATACTGTCCCTTAGGGCATGTAAATAGCCGTCATTCAGTCATGTTCAAAATGACAGACAACACCGCGATGCACTGGGGTGAAATGTCATGACTCTGTCAACCCTGTCCCAGCAAGACACCGTGTTAGTCACATGACCTCGGAAGGTTCACTTATGTTTAACTGGATTGCTGTGTCGTTGTATTAATCATTCAAACAGGATGCTGTTACATGCTTTCCATGGATCTACTGAAGGGACCTATTGTACTTGAACACACTCTCAAATGTACAATATTTACAGATGTTTTAGTTATAGGTGCTCATAGAATTGTGAGCTTTTGTTGTTGTGTTCTGTTACATGAAATAGTATGACACAGCAATCAGTGATGTCAGTTCATTTATTTATTTATCATTCAAGAAATTTAAACAGTTTTCCTTTTTGATAGTAAAATTGTATGCCATTCTTCTCAGGTATTTCTCATATGCTGTGTGGCAAGAAGCGAGGACAGTTTTGTGAGCTCAGAGAGGACGTTTGGCGGCGAGCATCTTTTAGCACCCTGCCCAGATGGCGCATGACGATCGGATGTGGGGGAGCCACCAATAAATATATTTCCACATTTAAACTACGGAAGAGGAAAGGAGTGTCGATCAAAGAGCCAGATCTCCGAGACAGGTACCAATTACTCTCCAGATCAGATATTTACGATGAAGCTATTCCTGCCTTTGTGTGCCTTTCATATTGCAGACAGTTTAAGGAAAGGCTGTCTTTGATCAGACTGATAAGCCATGTTGTATGCCAACACACGCATGCACGTTCTACAACGCTGTGGCACACACACACTAACGCATGCTAAAATGCACTCAGTGCCACATGTGCAGCCAATTAGCAGTGGAGTGTTTATGGGGGATCCAGATGAGTTTCAAACAGGGCATGCTGCTCGGCAGACTTTGATGGCTTACAGCTTTAACCTGCTCTCATCACACTGTTAGAGCAGGAATGGATGGAAATGTTGTTGAAACGTTTGCTTTGGTTTAAGGGTCTTTAGAGACGGCGTGGGCTGAGCAGGCTGGAACCGCTGCCGCATGCCAACTCCTGGAGTCATGCATTTTCGACACGGAGCTTGATGTGGAATATTTCAGGAAAAAAGTTACTTTTTGTTTACCATTGAAGAATTTTTCAAACATTTCACCCTGGATCGCTGTTCTCAAAACAATAGCACCTGTCTATCTAGTAGAACAAGCTTAGTAGAGTCATAAAGTCAGTAGCTCTAGTGATTGATTCAATATCCACTGCAATCCTCTTTTCTTTTTTTTTCTTTTTTTTGACAGAGCTTAACACATTGTTCGCATCTCCATTTTGCCTCTTAACCTCCCCTTCCCCATAATGTAGCTGATGATTGCTCCTACAGGACACAGGGATTTCAATCCAGCATGGTGGGAGTCAGATTAAAGGACAATAGCCTAATGCAGACAGACATCTGAAAGATTTTCAGAGTTTCTCAATTTCCACCGCACCTATTCTGGGCCCTTTTATCAGATTGAGTCTGATTTATTTATTTGTTTTTAAATGATGGCTGACACATAGCATCAAGGCATTTTCTTGTCATAGATCTTGCACATCTGTTCTATATTGCACCACGCTGCAGTTGTTGTTGTTCTCCTGACAGATTAAATGCTGATTTGAGAGCTCATTTCTTGGAGTGGACATGCTAATCTGATGGAGGATGATGGGTTATGGGGTCATGGAGTGCACAGGTGGGTCAGATGTGCAGTTTTGCATCCTGGTATGACCTGCAAATTCTTCCAAGAGGAGAGTCTGAGTCAAAGAGTCGCGCAAAACTAGAGCCAATATGTTTTCCATGCAAAACTGTTTACTATAGAGTAAATCATGCACAGTCAAGACAGCCAGCATATTCCATCCAGCTTCACCTCAACAGAAGAATAGAACAGCACATTAATATGATATGCACATATTTTATGTATTGTGTGTGTTTGATGCCCAGGAGATCTCATTTGGTGGCTTCTCCACTGATCCCGACTGCTCTGTTGGTTATCAGAGACCGGTTCGTCTTCTTCAGATCAGTCCTTCCAAAATGGACTTTGAAGTTAGTGTCCCGTAAGGAGACTTTGGTCTCAGGGCGGCTGAGCTCTGGGATGTGCTGGACTTGAATGGAATAAGAGACAGCACTGGTAATAAGACTTAAAGTTTAAATTTGATTTGATAAAAATTAAAGAAAAATAAGATTTTTTTTTTTTAAAGAAAGAAAGAAATATTCTGGGTTCTCAATTCTCCTTTTTGACATAATGTTGATATCACAAAAAATGTGGTAGAGATACTTACAAGAGAAGTGAATAGGGCAGCATTGTAGGGTTTATAATTAAATCGAAATTTACACAGAAAATAACCACTTAAAATCACATTAACTTTCATATTGTTTATATCTTGTCTTTAATATTTCAGTGGCAAGCTTTTTAAAATCTTATCTATAATCCAATTTTTTCGAGAAGTGTCAACTAAATTTTTGATGATCATTATATTTGAACTTCAGTAGTATTGAACCTAGAACCTACCCCTTTCTGTCATGACCCACTCTATGATATGATGGTTGAAAACTGAGAAGATTTTTCTGGCGTCATATAGTGAGTACCCAGGGAGTAAAGTTAGAGGACGAGTAAGCCTATCGGGCCGGTATGCACTCTGAGGGGCAGCCGTGGCACTGTGCCATGGGTTCAAACACGCAGGGTAAATATTTGCTTCTCTTTGGTAGGCGGCTTCACGGAGGTCATTCGTCTGGGATTCCCTTGGCATCTGCCACTCTTTGTTGTTACAGTTGGCATTTTTGGCACAGGAAAGGTGGTGGGGCTACAAAACGGTCACCTGGAGAACAGAAAGAGAGACTTAGGAGCAGAGCGGAAGCATCAGAGCTGGCATTCATACAACTGTTCCATTTGAAATTCAAGCGCAGCCCGTAAAATGCAGGAAATGGAGAAGAATGCATTTTGTCACTATAGGTCACCTCTCTCTTGTTTGTCGAAGCCTTTTATGTGGAAACACGTCAAAGAGGGTTTCAAAGTGAGTCACTCTTTCTCGTGTTGCAACTATAAAACCAACGTAATCCATCTCTTATCAAAGCGATTTCACCCGTATCACTACAATGAATTCATTTATTCTTCCCTATCACATATGATATCCACTCATAAAAGGAAAATGCCTTCCCACCCACTTCTGGTCGTCTTCATGCGATCATCTTATGGTGTGCTCTATCAGCCTGTAGATGGTGCTGTGTTCCACCGATCTCCTTCTCATCCTTCTATCATCTCTCTACAATGAGTCCATTGTTTTCATATCCTGTCTTACCTCCTTTGCCCAAGATTCCCCACCGTTCACTGTTTCGACTGCTCACTCTCTCTCTCTCCCCCCTTTCTCACTCTCCCACTCTGTTTGACTATATTACTAGATTTGTCCCCCTTCACAATCCAAGCTACATTTTGTCAGTCTTTTTAAACCCACCCAGCCAGGGCAGGCCCTGATTATGCCATCCGCGTGCTTTCGTGGGCATTTTGAGGAGGAGGAGAAAGATGGCGTAAAACTCAAGTGCAGAGGAGGTGGGAAGGGAGGAGGAAAAAGCACATATACACAAACACACAATTCCCAAAGCACTCTTGGGGATTGGCAAGGGCCAAGAAATCTCTCTTCCCTGGAACACCTAATCCTTGGGTCGGGGCCAAGGACCACAATCTCTGTGCACAACTGACACCGGCCACCAGAGACACTTTAGGGTTTTTTAGGCGTGTCCTGTTCTCTCTCAGCTCACCGCAGCCAGAGCATGAAGCATGGGAGAAAGACTCGGCAGCCCAAAGAAAATAAATGATGTGGGGAAATACAATTCTGAAGCTTTTCATAGGTGCTCACAGCCCATTTTTCAATGAGAAAATCACAGTGT